>NW_024467865.1:1290318-1291286 GCF_001890705.1 Aspergillus sydowii CBS 593.65
AAATTAGATCCCTAGCTTCTTGAAATGAAAGACCTTCTGTAGGAGTCATTTGGCGCTTAGAACGACCTTTTTTCTGCCTGTCATTCTTAATAGCTGCGCGGAGAGTACAGTTTTCATTTGCTAGTAAACTAGTATTGTAAATAGCTAGCTCACAGCCCTTTATAAACTTATCTAGCGCTCGCTTTAAGGGTGATGTAGGACTTCTAGACCTATTTTTAAGAAGCTTCTTGACTGAGGAAGCTTTCCGGTGCACTTAGCGGACTGTATGAGGTGTACAGAGCTGGGAGGAAGGGATTGAAGCACTCCCTCTACTAGGAGGGGGGGTTTTAACCACCATACTTAAGCTTAACTTATCCAGCACTGCATGAGGGTTGAAGGGGACTATTCCAGTTGCTCTGAATCCGCTTTTAGTATTCTCTATAGTAAAGACCTCTTTGTGAGCTGTTGGATAAGCCTTCAAGAAGTCTAGCTTGTTAATATAGTTATATCCCAGGCGCCCTTTCTGCTCAATAAGCTTGCCATAAGCTCTTTTCAAAGGGCTAAAATAACCAACATCCAGAGGTTGCAGAAGGTGAGATGAATAAGCAGGCATGCAGATTGCTATAATATTATTTTCCTTGCTTGTTGTATCAAATTCAGGCGTTAGGTGGCTTCCATGGCCATCTAGAATAAGGAGTCGATACCCCCCTCTTGTACGCCCATTTGTAGCTGGAATAAAGACTTTTTGAAGCCAGCGCAGGCCAATTATATCTGTAGTCCATCTATTAGTGCTTATTTCAACTCTCCAATCTCCTGGGATAGCTACTTCATCAAACCATCCCTCAATATAAACTTTTCCCTTGAAGATAATGGTGGAGGGTATTGACTACCCCTTTGAATTGATGTATTTGATAGTTGTAACCCATTCCCGATTCCCTGGCTGTATAAGCCATGGTTTGCCAGGCATTTCTGCTCTAGAAACTACCTTT
>NW_024467865.1:1291324-1304573 GCF_001890705.1 Aspergillus sydowii CBS 593.65
AAAGTTATAGATATCTTCATCCACGATACCATACTGATCTTTAACCTTCTGCAACTCGTCGAAAAAAGCACTAATAACCTTCGGATCTTTACATAGTACTCTTTGGTGATTGATCTTTCTAGTAAATCTGCTTTTGATCTCCGGGTGACGCTTGGTAAACTCTGTTACCCAGTTCTTTCCTACTGGCTTTGGGGGGGCGACAGAATCAGCACCTAGGATAATATTGGCCATCTCTCGTACTTAAAAGTGCCTTGGGGCAGCGCCATATATATCAAGTGATACTATTTATACTATTAATGCATCTTCTTGTCTTACAGATAGCCTACTCTTGTGGTTGCGGAGTTCTGGTTGAGATTGAAGTCCCTTTAGTNGATCACGTAGGGTTTGAGGAGGTAGATTATAAATCAAAGCAGCTTGGCGAGGATTTGAAATTTTTTGGTTTTTTAAATCATTTAAGGCGCATTGAAGTCTGCCCTCTTGCTCAATCAATTCTTGCTTCGTTTTACGCGCTTTTCGTGGCATGGTGGGTAGTTGAAGTTGGTGGGTGGTTGACGCGTTTGNNTTTTTGGAGTTGCACGAACCGACCGGGATGCACGAACCGACCGGGAATTACGTTAACTAAGCTAGCTAGCTAACTTACGAAACTCCTCACTATGCATATGCACTAATCGCGTTTGAACAGCCTCGGTGCTCATGTGAGAATCACCGATTATCATTGGTCGACTTTCTGCATTTCTCCAACAGCCTCGACAGATTGGAAGTCGGAGGTGGGTTCCATATTCAGATCGTCTTATCAGTTATCAGGTTATCTCGAGTTCTTGATGGCGCTGTTTCATGAATATCGGCTTCATCTTGATTAACAGTATCTGCCAGTCACTGACTCAGTGGTAGGTGATTTCCTCGTTTAAAATCCCACTCGTAGTGGTGTGTTTCCAGGGTTGTAGTAAAGAGTTTGTTCCGTCGTCCTTACTAGTAATAACAGTATCTCCTGGTATATCATCTATATTCACGAACTTAATATGGAGCACCAGAGCAACTGGAACCATATTTACCGACTATTCGCATTACTACCACCCCAAGCGCACTATCCCTTTTACGCTATGCTGTTTGCAGGCTATTATAGACCGTAAAAACAAGCACACTGTTGTAAATGCAATTCATTTATAGTCCCCAGGACTGATAAGAATGGGCAAAGCAGATAATTTTAGAGCAGATGCCAGCTCTGGTAAAACTAAAATAGAAAGAACTCGGAGTAATATGAGCTGTGAGTAATAGTGATTAGTTAACTCTGTCTGGGAGCTAACACAACTTAAGCCAGAACGTTAAAAGAGAATAAGAACCGTCAAGAGAGGATAGGATCTTGGGCACGTAAACCTCCAATTAATGCCACCCCTTTGGGAACCCTGACCTCTCGTACGTTAAAGCATGCAAAAGCAACGACCTTCTGGATTGCTGGGCAGCATCTGAAAATACGGCCCACGAGGTAATCATCCATGACGGTATGGAACGAGACGTCTAGCTCTCTCAGGTTAGGATAGCTCTTGCCCTCCGCAAATACCTCTTCGAACGCGGCATAAGTTATGTGACGGCAAGATGCGATATTCAATTTCTGTATAGTTGAGCCAGAGTGGCGCATAAGGGCAACGAACCCGTTTGACGCAAGGCCAGTTGCTTCCGCCGGCCCCTCGGGATTTGAATTATCCACATCTCGTGTCGACGAGAGGTCCACAACTTCCAACGATGAGTTCGACCAGTCTTCAAATAGCTTGGTAAACCCCTTGTCCGTGCAAGTGGAATTGTCAGACAACCTAAGTTTTGACAAGAACCTACACTTGTCGTGTATCACCTCGAGTAGTGTATCATCAGCTTGTGGAAACCCTCGCAGGGATAATGTCCGTAGATTTGGTCCAATTTTAGACACCAAAACAAGAAGACTCTCGGCTTTTGTTTCCTTGATCAGGGTTAACGACAGCCGCTCTAGGGACTGCAAGGTTGAAATTGCTTGAAGCGAACGATCGGACATCTTCCAGCAATCAATGAGCTTTAGGCGTCGAAGTCGGGTACAAGATTGGCACATAACCTCGATACTCTCGTCGTCTAAAGAGAAGTCCAAGTTCGATAACCTGAGAGTCTCGAGTCGGCCACCTAGTTTCTCAAACAATTTTCGCCAACGCGAATCAGACACCAAATTTGCAGCATCCAGTTGCAAATGGTTTATATTGAGGTTCTGGTCAATTATATAGTCCATGACATTGTCTTTCAACTGTCCAGCAAACCGGAGGTTGACGTTAGTCAAAGCCGGCATGAACGTGAAAACTTTTTGGAAGTCGTCGGTCTCGAGCTCTAGGTAACTGAGTCAGAAGAGTTTACAGTATCATTTAACGGGAAGACATTGGACTATGATCCTAACTTACTTCCCGAATCGCAGATATCAATGAAACCTAGATCGGGCCGAAGAAAAAGATTCAAGGTTCTCGGGGTCAAAGCTCGTCGTTTTGATAGGATCTGGCTAAGACGGCGTAAAAGTTGCCATGGCAAATCGCCGAATTCCTCGATATTGTTGATATTATCGGCGACTTTCTGCAAAGAATATTAACTCGGCAACGCGTTACTAAAGGTGAGGTATACACACCTTAGTACACATCTCCACCAGGCTCAAAGCACCGTATTGAGCAATTCCATCGAGAAGGTCACTTTGGTTTTGACGCCGACCAGTCCTTGGGCCTCTCTTCTTAGGCTGAGATTTCTTTTCTTTGTCCCCAACCTCCTTGGAACATTTTGCGCAGAGTAGACCCCCATTAGGCCCTGTTTTACTATATGGCGTGACGGTAAAACGCTTGCTGCAAATTTCACAGTTTTCTAGCTGGCCAGGCATTGGCCGAGAGCGTTCATTCATCATCTCTTTCGCGATGAAGTCATCATCATAATCATCATCATCTGGCTCGCCTGTACGTCGAGCCTTGCGACGAGCAAACTCCTTGCTCCGCTTGATTTTTGCAAGCGCAGCTGTCTCTTTCCGCTTGCGCTTCTTTCTCTCCTCGGGCGTCTCACTAACCTCATCTTCATACTCATCATCGTCTGCAGGCTGCTCTTCGTGTTCCTCGTTGGCGTGGTCCTCCGCCTCTCTTAATCTCCGTTGGTAGTCTTCATGAATTTGCGCCGCAGAGATGTTGTTGGACTGACAACATTTGATGTGAGTAAATCTCGAAGCATGGAAACGGACATCGACGACTTACAGCGAGGAAATCAGTGAGGGCAGAATGGCTGAACTTCATTAGTTTTCACCGGGGGAAATGAGCATGAAGTGACATACGGGCCCCTAATTTGATTCCTTGTTTGCCTTCGACCTGACCTGCTGACGATCAGTAATTAAAATCAAAGCATGTCATATATATCTTACATTTTGATATAAGAAAAAAAGCGAAAATGTTGAAAAGGTATCGAAAACTGAGGTATTAGATGGTTTCTCAAGTCACAGGACTCGTGGTGATTTCGCGTTCCACTTAACGCGAGAAAGTTCGTTGTCAGCCGGATCTCGTGTTTCGGGGATACGAACTCCTCCAACTCCAGGGACGAGAGGCAAAAACGGCAATGAAAGGAGGTTTTCGACGAATCACTTCTCGGTGGCTAATTCCGTGATCCTTGGCAGCAAAAATGATCCAGTGAATTATCGGTTGGAAAACTTTTTTCCTTTTCCAAACTTGGGTTTCTTGATTATTAACCTATACCTGGGGTGAAGGTGCCTGCGCGGGAGAAGGGAGCCTAGAACCCTGCCAGGTTTCAAGCTGCCCTCCAGTTCGCATTCGGGCGAGTTGGCTCTATATTCAGGTCGTGTCCAGGTCATAACACTCGTTTTACTGTCGGATTATTCTGCTTCAAACAGCTCGTGGGTCTCGTACTCCATCATGGCAAGGAGAAAGCTGGAAACAACGCAGGGGTCTGCTGCTTTCAGTGGTAAGACACTAGAACTAACCATCTTTGTTCTACTTTGATACTATCTTTGCGTCTCAATCACAAGCCTTAAAAGTTGACTTATTAAATACCACAGCCCCAGATGTTCCGCCCTCGTCCTCGTCCAGGCGCACCTCGTTGAGACTAGCTCAGACAGCACCCTCCACCCCGAAAGTCGAGAGCCTCGAGAACCAACGGGAGATTGCAGATAGCGAGGATGAGTTGTTATCTTCAGGTGTCTCAAAACCTCCTGGTGTTGCTAGGTTAGCAAAGGTTGAAGTTGCCATCCCATTGAAGTACCGCCGTTCCCCCTCTTCCTCCGTTGCCGCCGAGGATACGTCTGCAGACGGGATAACCGGATACGATACGCCAGCAACTAGTGCTGCTGTTACTCCCGCCGAGTCGGACATTGGGCGCTCGAAGAGAGTTAGCGCCTCTGCCAGAGCGCAAGAATTGCGTTCAAGTAATATGTCTCTAGGTGCGAAGAGGGGCGTAAAGCGGTCCGCAGCGACAGAGACAGACGACTATTTCACGCCCGAAAACGCAGATGCAGCACTGGCGAGGAATTTACAACTACAGGAATATCAACAGAACATTCCAAAGCGCCGGAAATCTTCTGACAATTCTATCCCGGAAATCGGCGGGTCTGAGGATGACGATAGTCCACTAAGTGAAATAGATTATGACGAATTATACGAAGAAGATCTGGAAAAACCGTTGCCTCCAAAGAAACTCAGGGCATCTCGTCGATTGAACACCAAACCTGTGATTCCGGACAGTGATGATTTCTTGAATGAGGGCTCTGAAGAGCATTTAGACGATTATACTTATCAAAGCGACTCTGCTTCTAACTCTGCGAGTGAGGAGGAGCCATTGATTGTGCAGAGGGCTTCACGGACCAATAACACTAGAATTCGGAGATTAATGTCTCGAAGACAGCTGTCTGCCGGTCTCGCAAGCGCGCTTGCCTCTGGGATGAGCTCTCGCGTGAGATATGTGGAGAATATATTCAAAGAGGCTAGGCTAACCAAAGCGTCCAGGCTTATAAAGAGCGTCAGAAACTCGAAAAGCAACACCCAACTATTACAACTATGTGGAATGATTTGAAGAACGATCCTCCCATTACCCCCGAGCCAGCAGCACAGCCTGTGGGTATATCGAGGACACTCAAGCCGTTTCAGCTCGAGGGTTTAAATTGGATGACCCGGCAGGAAAAAACACAATACAAAGGCGGACTATTAGGTGACGAAATGGGCATGGGTAAAACCATACAAGCCGTTTCGCTTCTTATGTCGGATTATCCGGCAGGTAGGCCGTCGCTCGTTGTGGTTCCGCCGGTTGCTTTGATGCAGTGGCAATCAGAAATCAAGGTTCATTGGCTCTACTCAAAATACTGGATATCGCTCTAATACATGTCACAGGAATATACAGATGGGAAACTCCAAGTTCTCGTCTATCATAACACTAACTCCAAAGTCAAGGGCCTTTCAAAAAAAGACCTCGAAAAATACGATGTCATCATGATATCCTGTTTGTATCCCCCGTTGGAGCTCCGATTGCTTTCTGTCTGACTGTTATGTAGACTCTGGCCTAGAATCAATTCATCGGAAAGAGTGGAAGGGCTGGAACCGCAACGATGGCATTGTTAAGGAAGATAGTAAGAATCTGCTCCATCAAACTACGTTCTTATGTTTTTTTAACATTCTCAAGGTGTTATTCATTCCATTCATTATCACAGGCTCATTCTAGACGAAGCTCACAGTATCAAGGTAATATTATCTTTGTCATTTTCATAGAGAATTACGCTGATTTCAATAGCAACGTACGACAAGTGTTGCTCGTGCCTGCTTCGCACTCAATTCTAACTACAAGTGGTGCCTTTCTGGTACACCCGTTCAGAATCGAATTGGGGAGTTTTTCTCTTTGCTGCGATTTCTAGAAGTCCGGCCTTTTGCTTGCTACTTCTGTAAGCAATGCAAGTGTCAAGAACTTCACTGGTCACAGGATGCCGAGAAGCGATGCGCGAAATGCAGACACAGGTACCGTATACCCCATATAGCCGTCACTTGGAATTTCCGTGTTGACGATCATTCTAGTGGCTTCAGTCATGTATCAGTTTTCAATCAGGAGATACTCAATCCTAGTAAGCACAAGATCTAACCTTTCGCTTTTATCCATTTAACAAGTGTTAGTCACCGAAAGAGATGACATGGAAGCGCGGAAGGAGGCTCTGGTGAAGCTACGGCTGATCACCGATAGGATCATGCTGCGCCGGGTTAAACGGGACCACACAGCTTCGATGGAACTTCCACCGAAACGGTTAGTATCTCTTACGCATTAGTGAAATATATTTACTGACCTGCGTAGTGTGATTCTACATAATGAATTCTTCGGAGAGATCGAACGTGATTTCTCTCGAAGTATCATGACAAACTCTTCTAGACAATTCGACACCTACGTGAGCCGTGGTGTGATGTTGAACAATTATGCTAATATTTTTGGACTTATCATGCAAATGCGACAAGTTGCGAACCACCCGGATCTCATTCTGAAGAAACATGCCGAAGGTGGACAAAACGTTCTTGTGTGCAGTATCTGCGATGAACCAGCAGAGGAAGCTATTCGATCACGGTGCCATCACGACTTTTGTCGACGTTGTGTGAAGGACTATATTCAATCGTTTGACACGGACTCTGTCGTTGACTGTCCTCGGTGTCACATTCCGCTCTCGATCGACCTAGAGCAGCCAGATATGGAACAACATGAAGATCATATCAAAAAGAACTCGATTGTCAACAGAATTCGAATGGAGGATTGGACGTCGTCGACAAAGATCGAAATGCTTGTTTACGAACTTTACAAGCTGCGCAGCAAGAAGCAGACTCTCAAATCTATCGTTTTCTCCCAGTTCACGTCGATGTTACAATTAGTTGAATGGCGCCTTCGCAGAGCAGGCTTCAACACAGTGATGCTTGATGGAACCATGACACCTGCACAGCGCCAAAAGTCAATTGACTACTTCATGAATAATGTGGATGTTGAGGTTTTCCTCGTATCTCTCAAGGCAGGTGGAGTAGCCCTGAACCTCACGGAGGCATCAAGGGTCTTCATCGTGGATCCGTACGTCTCCAATCTGTGACCAGTTTACTATAGGTCTTATCACTGACGGTTTCTAGGTGGTGGAACCCTGCAGCAGAATGGCAGAGCGCCGACCGTTGTCATCGAATTGGTCAACGCCGACCGTGCGTTATTACGCGGTTATGCATTGAAGACTCGGTGGAGTCACGGATCGTCATGCTTCAGGAAAAGAAGGCGAACATGATTAATGGTACCATCAACAAGGACCAAGGGGAAGCGCTGGAAAAGCTCACCCCAGAGGATATGCAGTTCTTATTCCGGGGCTCATAGTTGCACTACGACTCCGAGTCTGCATATCTTCCTTCTATTCCTATCCTTACACAGCCACAGACAGGCATCAGCGATATAGGGCTGGGCTTGAGGCCGTGCAGCCTGGCTTACCTTTTGTTTTTGCTTCTTTCGAACCGCGGTTTTCAGGCAGCAGAAATAATTTTCGCAGTGGAGACGGGGGCGCGGGGAACATGTGGTGCCAGGCCGCCAGGGACGTTCGCAATTAATATTAGCAAATCTACAAAGTTTATGCGAGCGCGAAAAAAACAATCAAAGAAAAATTTTGTCGTAGTGGGAAGACCCAGGAACTCTTTTCGGTACCATCTTCAAGTCGGCACATCCTCGAAACCCCTTTTGCTCAGTTCGGAGTAGCCCTTCAACCGTCAGACTCCGATTATTACGTACCATGCGAGATTCTCCGAGCGTGAATTGGCAAAAGCTTAGCCTTCCGTCGGTAAGGCTGAGTGGGACGACTTCGCCTTCCGTTGAGGGGGTTCGTCGAGTCGTCATTTCAGGTTTGCTCCTGAACTCAGGGCCCTGTCAAATTGTTATTATGGCGTGGACTCTTCCCTTTTAAAAGAGAGACATGGAGCCTGTGCCCGTCTTCCTTTTTTCCTCCATGATTATTATTAGCTTCCCCTTTGCTCTCCGAGTCTCAGCCCTGTTTTCTTTTGCTTCTCCGGACTCCTAGTTCTATCAACAGGCAGCAGCGAAACGACCCTGGCGCAGATTCGCCATAACCTTCGCCGCTCCCGATTTCGTAAATAATGGAAGACGCACAAGCACAAGCACGCCCACAACATTTAGGCGACAAATATGGGCCGAAGCTAGTTGGTAAGGCAGACAAATTACAACAACAGGCTGTCGCTATGAGCGGAGGTTCACAACATGGTGAGCCTGCGGGAGGGTTTGACAGCACGCCATTTCCCAGTGCGCCGCCCGGCTATACGCTAAAGTTTACATTCCATCGCGGGGTCAACCTCCCTTGCGCCGATTTTGGCACTTTCTCATCCGATCCGTATATCCATGCCACGTTGAGCGTTGATGTTCCGCAACGACATAAACAGGATCCATTCCCAACTTTCAGAACTCCCACTGTGCGTAAGAATCGGGATCCCGTTTGGGAAAAGGAATGGATCGTTGCCAATGTCCCCGAGTCTGGGTTTCGGCTCAAATGTCGCCTCTACGATGAGGATGCGGCAGATCACGACGACAAATTGGGAAATGCCTATATTCAGGTGGATTCAATTAACGAACAATGGGCCGGCATCCGTGAGCAGCCTTTCCGGCTGAAAAAGCACACTGGCAGCAAGCGAGTCTATCTATTTGGAAATATCGCCTCTATCGCTTCGCGACGTCTTGACACCGCATCCCATATAGTCATGAGCGTTGAATGTCTGGGAAAGACCCCGGGCACGAATGGCGCACAAGTTTATACCCTGGGGCCAAATTACTGGTTCAAACATTTCTCGCCGTTGATCGGTAGATTAATTGGAACAAAGGATGCTGTTCAAAGTCAGGATGGGAAGAAAACAGTCAATCGGTACAAGTATGTCCCACTGTTTCCGCCAAAGCAACCCCATCCATCTTGCACTTCCCAATCTAATACTTTTCATTTTAGTTTCCAAGCTATACAGATCCAACTAAAGGGGCCCGTGCCCACAGAACTGTATCATCGATACGTGGAATTTAGACCTTTCGTGGCGGGAATGTTCACCTCACATACCATTCGAGGGCGGATCCTCAACAGAGCTCTTCATCATCAGCATGAGAGAATCTATAATTTTGACAGGGCGACGTTAGATGGTCACTTCGAGAACCCCTGTGTGGAAATGACGCAGAAATTCCTTGAATTTGTCCATTACGGGCAAGGAGGTAGAATCTTCACCTATGTCCTCACCCTCGATGGCCAGTTTCGTTTCACAGAAACAGGAAAGGAGTTCGGTATTGATCTGTTGAGCAAACACACTATGCACAGCAATGTCTCCGTCTATATTGCCTATTCTGGAGAATTTTTTATTCGACGGCGCAAACGCCGCCACCGATCTCACTCTTTGGCGTCGAATCGATCTTCCACAGAGTATGTTGTGGATAACGAGGGCGAGGAGATGGAGATATCAACGAATCCGAGTGGATATGAACTCTTCATAGACAACGATAGTGGTACCTACCGTCCAAACGCTCACTATCTGTATCTTCTAAAGCAGTTCTTATCGTCTAACCTTCCTGAACTTCACATCACGACTTTGGATTGCCAGGCTGATGCGGAGCGGATGCAGGAGCTCAAGAATGAGCAGAGAGAATTGAAACACAGCACGGGTGCCCAGATGGCCTTCCTCCAGCAAAGAAGCAGGTCTTCTTCTTCTTCGTCTTCTGCGTTTTCCATCTCAAGCTCTGACGAGGACGAGTTGAACGAGCGCAGTGGGCTAGAGCAAAAACAGAGAAGGGACTTTTCCAAGAAAATGCATGAGATGCGTGATGTCAGAGGGCAAGTCTTGAGATGGGCGCAGGGGGATGAAGAGATGCATGGCAGCTCTGGAAAGAAGGTGGAGTCCTCGAACCCCCATGAGGCTACAGCTGGCATGGAAAGGATGACAATCAGCGGTGCTGGAGCTCAACATTGATACCCCTATGCCACTTTGATTTTTCAGATAGCCCCTATGGAGCTATTCCCATGTTCTTTTCCTTTCTTTTTCCCTTACTTTCTTTCACCTTCAAAGCCTTCATTACGAGATTCGACCCCTCGTTGTTTGCCTGTCTACTGTTCACCTAGACCAGCTTCATAACGTGTATACAGCCAGTGGCTATCATTATTCCTATATGTTAATGGTGTTATTCTTAATGAGAAGCTGCGGATAGGCAAAGTGGTGAGGTTGGGTAGCCTTGTGTAATACCATTATCGCTTGGTTTTGTTAGGCTATTGTTTCGCCAACTATAATCGTGTGGTATGTTCTGACAAATATACTATATATAATCATCAAGGTATGTGTATTGCTCGTGTATGCGATGGGGCTTTCAATTGACTACGGTCGGAGCCGCAAATGATGGCACAAAATCATCAGGGGAGGGAAGAAATAACAAAGAGGCGAATTAACCGCGTCAATAAAGCATTAGTAAAAACCATCCACGTTGTCGCCATCATGAAATCTCAGCGCTCAGAAATAGAATCGGAAAATAAAGAATTAGATGCGGCGCTAAAGAGGAATCTATCCCGCTTCAGGCATTTCGATCGAGGGGTAGTTCGACGGCAAGAATCCTAAGAGTCCAGAGTCAAGAC
The DNA here is from genome assembly GCF_001890705.1 of Aspergillus sydowii CBS 593.65. Classification (NCBI taxonomy): domain Eukaryota; kingdom Fungi; phylum Ascomycota; class Eurotiomycetes; order Eurotiales; family Aspergillaceae; genus Aspergillus; species Aspergillus sydowii. The sequence goes on from NW_024467865.1 coordinate 1,301,961, forward strand.
TCATTCAATCCAAGTCTAAGCCCCCTCCAAGCCGATCTCAACTCCTCTTCTCCCTCGGCATCCTCCACAGCCTCAAACATATCTTCTCTCCTCTTCCAACTCCCCGTCTTATCGATCTAACCTCATCCGCTCCCTGCTCAGCTTCTCAACCGCCCCCAATCACCGGACCTTAACGAACCTGCTATCTATCGTCAAAAGCGCCCGACTTCCCGCGTGCTGGACCAAGGTCGAACCGGTGAATGATCAAGAGTGAGAAACACTGAAACACTGGTGGTGGCTCCATCTTCCCCACTCAACTCATTTAATCTCGTCCACATCTGCTCCGATTGCGTTCTTCCATCTCCGTCGATCGTTATTCACAGCATCCTGCCCTTGCGTTTACCATCACGGGCCACTCGCTCATGATCTGAGTTGGGTGGCAGTTGGGATTCGACCGCGCATCAACAACAGTCCAGTCTTTTCTCTAAAACCAAACTGAAGGCGCGCAGACCGCCGATGGTGACCTTACAACTGCCCCGGTTTCCTCTGCGGACTTGATCCTCCGAACGACGACTTGACGCTTTGAGCTTTCTACAATGGGGATTGTCGGAAGTCGGCTTGAGGATTCGGGGAGCCTGTATTTCAAGGATCAGAATAAACGTATGGCCCTTCTGTTCGTGCGATCGACGATGAACTGCGGTTGACTTGAATTTACCAGTAACGATCGCATCCGTAACGATATCTAATTCTCGCCGCGTGCTTTTGAATCTCGTTCCAAACTCGTTCCCTGCCACCAGGTATAATGCGAAGAGAGAACCTGGTGACGACAGCTTGATTGAATATATACAGGTAAGTCAAACAATTAAGCAACATCGCCTGGAAACATTGTCCTTAACTAACAGCTCCAATTCAATACAGGATCCCGACTCCCCTCCCTCTGCTCCTACACCCTCCTTTCTCTTGCGCTTAAATAACGATGACGAGCTCAGTTTTAAATTCACATTCATCCTTAGACAGACGCAAACGGGGAATGTCACAAATTCTACTGTTAACGGAGTTTCGACTTCTTTGCCCGAGTTAGCCGACACTGTACTGACGGGACTGACATTTGCGCATGCGCCCAACTCGAAGGAACTCGACAATCTGGTCACACGAGAATTCCACGCAAATCCAAACCTGCAGAATAACTCGAATGTTCAGCTAGTGGGCGATTTCTCGACCGAAAGCAGCCCCTCCGTTCAGTTTGACTGGTCTTGGAAATGGAAGCCCCCCAAAATCACAGAAGACAAGGGCGGTGGTTGGAGAAATAGCTGTAGCTTCTTGGATTATGACCAGAGAGCTAATCGCCTCAACACACTCGCTTATTTTTCCTTTTGGGTACAAAACACCGCTCGACCGCCTCCTAGCCCGCAGATTACTTCTCCAAACCTGGAAGTCCATATCCCGGCTCGCAACCGTGTCCCTTCTTCACATTCAGTCTTGTCACATTCTAGCGATGCGGATGCTTCATCGAACACCCAGGTTCAGGTTGCGCCGGGCACACCCCCGGAAGTCAGTGAGGGGCCTCCAGCTGCTGCGGCCCCCGCGCCAGTCAAGGTAGACCTCCCTCATTCGCGGCCCGGCGAGGATATGAGCGTGGTCGAAGATGGACCCTTATTCCGTGCTACAATGAAAGCATTAGAACAGAAGACAGGGAACATGCGCGCCAAGATCAAGAAGGTACTGAAGAAGGCCGAAGCCGCCCATCAAGCCCAGGCGGCCTGCAATGAGGCTGTAGAAGCGTTTTTATCCGCGCTCGGCGATGCATCAACATCAAATGCGAACGCAATCCAACCGGCCTTGGACCACTACTTTGAGAAGATTTCGCGGCAAATACTGAATTACGAACGACTTAACGCCCTGCAACTTCAAAAACTGGTGATTGAACCCCTCTTGAAGCTTTATACTAATGACATCAAGCAAGCCGAGGCGAAAAAGAAGGAGTTTGAGGAAGAGAGTAGGGACTATTATGCATACGTTGGTCGCTATCTCGGGCAACGACAGGACTCTCTAAAGGAGAAGAAGCGGGCAGAAAGTGACTCCAAATACCAGGCGAAGCGGCGAAATTTTGAGTTGAGACGGTTTGACTACTCTTCGTTCATGCAAGATCTACATGGTGGCCGTAAGGAACAGGAGGTTCTTTCCCATCTCACCAAATATGCGGATACACAAGCAAAGACCTTCCTTGCCGCTGCTAAGAATGTGGACGACATGGTCCCACAGCTTGATGCTCTTATCCACGAGGTGAATCAAGCGGACAAGGAATTCCAGTTTCAAAGAACGGAGAGGGAGGAGAAACGACGTGCTTTGGAGAAGAGCAGCAACACGTACCTTGAACCCGATGCGCCCACCAGCTCGAGCGCGGCATCAACGTTAGTTGGTAGCAGTAATGGAAATCAGAAGCCAGAGGGAGATCTAGGCCGTGCCGATAGCACCGGGTCTCAGCTACGGAGTGTCACAAGCAACAACTCGTCTACGTCAACTCAAGCGACTGCTCCCACCAGCACTCCCGTCGGGGCGCCTGCTGCAACCCCAGTCACGAATTCAAGCAGTACGTTTTCTGGAGTATCCGCGAATCAGTATGAAGGCTAATCT